>NW_026260373.1:0-4357 GCF_024291825.1 Alternaria postmessia
AGCATCTTACAGCGGAGAACAAGGCATTGGTCAGCGAGCAAGTAAGGCTGTCGGCCGACGCGATTCACAGGCTGGGGGTGCTGCACAGGGACCTGATGCTACGCAACATACTGTGGAACGAGGAGACTGGGCACGTGATGGTGATCGACTTCGAGCGAGCAGAGATGGAGCAGCGGACCGTACTAGGTGCCATCTCGGCCAACCGCAAAAGGAAGAAGCCGGCAGAAAGCTTGGGCAAGCCAGGGCAAAGAAAGTCTTCTGCATGCACACTGGAGATACGGCGGGCGATGTTTGAGCTGAACGGCACGGCGCAGTCGATCCAATGCGGGTGATGCCAAGCATATGACTTGTCTCCACCTTGTAATCGATGGCGTTCACCACAAGCAGGTACCTGATGTCGCCCATGACGAACTGCTTTAGCGGAGGGGGTGCAGGTGCCGTGGAGCATGTCAATTGTGGGGGATCGTGGCAGAAGTGGCCTGCCCGATACCTTGGATGTCGACCTGAGGTGCGGACCCAGGTACTGCCTCCGAGGAGACTTGGTCGAGCTTCGTGGAGACTGCTCTGGGCGGCTGCACGAGGCTATGTCATCGCGACTTCCAAGCTCGATGTGCTGCCCTCCATTGTGCGGCATTTGCACGAGCACCACCAAGAGTTCTCGGCTGGAACCGGCCATGCGTGTGAGTCCATCATGGCGCGATTGCTCAAGGCGGGGTCGTGACGCTGAGTCTTGTGGCAGGCTGCTGTCGAGCGGACTAGCAGCTGCGACTGAGCGATCGAGCTCCAAAAGACAGTAGATTGAGGCGTCTTCTCCGTCCTGACCACCAGCTTGGAGGAGCTAGTTTTTCTACTCTATGGCCACGAGGCCACGTCGACGACTTTACTTTACGCCATGACCGTTGAAGAGGTGGATGGACAGGTAGTTGGGCAGGTGGCGGGCGAGCAGTTCGCTGATGGCAGTTCTGAACCCGCAATGCTTGCATGCAGAGTCGGCGTGCAGAAGCAATTCGTCCGATCGCAGGCGCAACTCTCTCAGCAGGACCTCTGAGGCCGAGTCAACGGCGTACATTCTGAACGGCGAGCAAGTGTCGCCTCCTTCTGTGTGACGGGAAGTTTACCGGGTCGAAAAGATGAGGTTCTACGCGCGCATTGAGCTTTGCAACATCTCTCTGTGCGCCGTGTATTATAGCTAATTCTGAACATGTGGGATATCTTCCACTCGCAAATCATGTTTGCATCGTTGTCTCCGTGCTTGATTCGTGAAGAGCCTCTTTCTGAGACTTGCTGACAATCGACCAGATCAGTGCGGAGCGTCTGGTCATCTCCGCCTAGTCAAGTCGTCGAGGTGAGACTGGCCAGGCTGGTTTGTTCAGACCGCTGTTGTCCAGTGTCGATGTGGGCGAGCTGGTGTTCCCATCTACGCGCCTTCGGCTATGGCTACAGTAACCGTGCAACCGATGATCATGGTCACCGGTTGAGCACCCCCACCACCACAACAACAGAACTTCAACGCGTCATAACTCAACCAATATGGATCCGATTCAAGAAGCGATTAAAGAAATCGAATCGCGTGAACCAGGAGATAAATTCTCGTACCAAGCAATCGCGAAAAAGTATGGTGTAGGACGAATGACGCTGATGAGACGACACAAGGGCGAAACCGAGGCCTATGGCTTGCGCCAGCTCTCCCTCCACCCACAACACGAAGCCGAGCTCGTACGATATATCAAAACGCTTACCGAACGACGTTTGCCACCTACAAGAACAATAATACAACAGTTTGCCAGTCAGTTAGCTGGCAAGCCGGTCTCCGAAAGCTGGGTTTCCCGGTATCTCCGCCGGCATCCCAACCATCTCATCTCTCGCTCAGGCAAAGCCATGGCCAAGGAGCGTACCAAAGCTGATTCAGGGGCCAAGTATAACTTGTGTTTCAAGCTTTTACATGAAAAAATAGAGGAGTACAATATACAACCTAACCATATATTCAATATAGACGAAAAGGGGTTTCAACTTAGCCAGGTTGGCAATACAAAACGTATATTCAGCAGAAGACTCTACGAACAAAAAGGGGCAAGGCAAGCACTTGAAGATGGCTCAACTGAGTGGATAACAGTAATAGCTTGTATTTGCTCAGATAGCAAAGCTTTAAGTCCAACTCTCATCTTCCAGGGAGCTAACAGAGCTGTTCAATCAAGCTGGGTTGAAGCTGTACAAGCAGGAGAACACTCAGTGTTTACTACGTCATCACCCTCTGGCTAGAGCAACAACGATATTAGGTTAGCTTAGCTCAAACAGGTGTTTGACCGAGAAACCAGACAGCATGCTTCAACTAGGTATCGATTACTACTCCTCAACGGCCACGGATCCCATGTAACCATAGATTTTATTAAATATCGTAACGACAACAAGATCCTCTTGTTTGTATTACCCCCTCACGCTACCCATACGCTTCAACCACTTAATGTTGTAATGTTCAAACCCCTGGCAACAGCTTACTCAACTCAGTTAATAGGATACCTCCAGGACAGCCAGGGGTTACTCAATTTGACTAAAGGAGACTTCTTCCCGCTCTTCTAGAAGTCCTGGAGCTCTGTATTTAAGCCTCCACTCATCAAGAGGTCTTTTGAAGCCAGCAGTATACAGCCAGCCAACCCAGACGTTATACTCAAGAAGTTTGCCAAGGAGGCTTCAGATTCTGACAGCAGCCAGTCAGTTCTCTCCGGAGAGGATTGGCTCAAGCTCAAGTCAATCGTACGCCGTGAGGTGAAGGATCAGGGCAGTAAGGACGTCAAGAAGCTTCAACGAAGCTTGTGCCACATCTCAGCTCAAAACAGTATCCTCCGTGAAGAGGTCAGGGGCCTCAGGCAGTCCCTAGCCATCAAGGAGAGGCGACCAAAGCAGTCCTTCACCCTCCAGCTTGATGAGGACGAGGTTTACCATAGGGGAGCTAAACTGTGGTCGCCCAGGAGTGTACAACGAGCTCGCGATCGTCGGGCATCACAACAACAACAAGCCGAGCTTAAAAAGCTTCAAAAAGCTGAGCAAGCCGAGATTAAGAAGGCAGCACGCGATTGTAAGCTTCGACTCAAAGCTGTGAAGCGTGTTGAGCGGGAGAAGGGTTGGGAGGAGACCAGAAAGCGGAAGGCTGCAGAGAAAGCCGAAAGAGACCACCGTAGAAGCCTCCGCGACGCTGCCAAAGCTATAGAATTGCCCCAATTAGGTAAGCGCAAAGCTTCAAAACCTCATAAGCCAGCTACAAAGCGTCAAAAGCGTAGTGGTGTTGCTCCAGCTGTGGTGGGAGCCACAAGGGTTGCACGAGCTGCTCCACCGCGTAGTCGACGGCAACGACCGATAACGCCCTCCAAAAAATTATCTGAATAAGCCAAAACTTCCGCAGGCCTGTATATAGTATAATCCTAGCTTTGCACAATTTTATTACGATTTGTGGTGGCTCTACAACCTTATCTTTTTGAAAATATTGTTGTTGTTGGGGTGCTCAACCGGTGACCATGATCATCGGGTGCACGGTTACTGTAGAGCTGCCATCCTGTTAGCAAAGCTTACAACGACTCCGTATTTTGGCGTCTCTGAGGTCTGCTCAGCCGACCTCAGCTTTGCAACGTCTCGCCGAGCGTGGTAAAGCCGACTGTCCGCCGTCGTCGGCCTCTGACGCACCCACTGCTGTCGATACCGTCAGCGGCATTCGCATCGTAGTGCCTGCAGATGTTATCACGGTGGTGCCGGCGGACTTAGTGGATGACAGAAACTCTGGAGGGTTTGACGGGTATCGCGTGCCGCAGCGTGAGCCGACTGCTTGCGGCGGTCTCCGTGGCTGGGTTCCTCGTCACGGCTGGTTGCTTTGGCATATAGAATACAGGTCAAATGACTGGCTTTGCCGTTATCACCACCAGCACCGCATTTCTGTCGCTGCATACGACGTCTAAAGCTGGACCTCAAGTGCCGCCGCCCATCTCCAGAAGCCTGCACAAGGTCGTTCTGTCTGGCCTCACGATGCTGCACCTACTCAAGGCTGTGAGGACAATGTATCAGGTGCTATTGCGCGATCAGCAGTGTTTAAGATGAGGTCTTGAGGGGTTTGGGCAACGCAAGACGTTCCATGTAAGCTGGCGCCCGACATCTCGACTGCAGGCTTCTCAGTTGCAGGCTTCTCAATGCAAGGCTTCACAACCTACTAGTTTTAGAAGGCGTCCGAGGGCGGGGTAGCGGCGGAGAACTCAAGTTGAGAAATAACAGAGACGTCACAGTCTCAGCGGCTTGTTGGAACTGCAAAACCGTTAGCTGTAGCTTGCTGTAGTACGGCATCATCGCCAAAGCCTCTACAGCATCGTCGCCGAGT
>NW_026260374.1:0-4233 GCF_024291825.1 Alternaria postmessia
ATGGCACGTCACGTGATCCCAGGCCCCGCCTTGGATCAGCGACCTTCCATCGCGGCTATCCCGATGGTCTTCCTTCCTGCGGCCTGCATAACAAAAGGAAGCAACTCCTTGTTACCTTGTAACATGCTACAGCAGACACATGGGTCGTCCTAACAAGCTGAGGTCGGGCGTTCCGCCTAGGTATTGTTGCCTAGGTAGTTTCTCTCTAGCGCTATCTTGTGGCAGCCTTAGTTTAGCAATAGATGTTTATCACGAGTAGCGTTTGCGAAGGCGCCCTACCTCTAGTAGTTATGTTAGAACGATCTGTGGCTTTCGCACGGACCTACTCTACACGCGCTAGCGCCCGAGCTGGGCAATCATTCGAAGCATAACGTCAGCATCTCCACTTGTTTAGAACCACTTAGGAAGGGCCGCACATCATGTGTATGTACAAATGTATCTATGCAATGCCGAATTGTGCTACATCCTCGTAGCAATGCTACGTAGGCTACTGGCGCTGACTTTGCGGATGTGGAAGAATAGGAAGATAGGGACAGTATTCTGTTTCAGCTCTAGGCCCGGTCGTCGTTCTGTTTGATCAGCAACGCCGCTTACAGGTGACCGTGGAGTTCGGGCTACGATACCTTTAGTAACTAGCTAGGCAGCGCCTGTTATCTGTTGCATCGTTTTGTGAAACGCCCTAGCAGATATTATAAAGCGTAACGTGCGGATATACGATGCAGCAGAGCGGTTTCGGCTCTCTGTATGGATGTTGGGCTTGCAGATAGTAAATGGATCAAATAGTCGTATGCACATTAAAAAGGTTCACGCTGAACGAATTGAATTATGCGCCTTATGGCCTGAAGAAGTGACTAATTAGCCATGATGTCCTGCTATATTCCTGAGCAAGGGCGTTGGGTGCGCCTTCATGACCATTCTGCGAGGGTGAGCGGTGGGTGAGCGGTGGGTGAGCGGTGGGTGAGCGAGGGTGAGTGAGGGTGAGCGAGGGTGAGCGAGGTGAGCAGCGTACGGTATGAACAGTCTATCACTATCACAAAAGATAGCCATGAAACTTTGATACAGACATATCTGTTGAATCTACTCAAGCGTCTTCTCCTATTATCTACAAAATCTAGAGCATACAACAACCTAAGCACTCGTGCGGTGCAGCCACTCACTAGAAATTACAAAGCTAACAACACTGAGTTATAGCAAGACGTTTGGAGGCCTACAAAGAGACACTATTTTAGCCTAAGTACTGTATAAAAAGTTATTCTAATTGTTTGCATGCTTTTAGACCCGCATGTAGTCTAGCGTTAACTCTATTAGTGCATATTGCATAATCTGCGTATATTAGGCACCTGATAGCGGCATCACTAAGGCCTGTTAGCATACCTTAAAGGCACCTGGCCGCAACACCTCTAAGCACTGGTTAACCTTTAATTTAGAATTCTTAAGGGTTTTGACTGCTACCTAGTAGTGCTACGAAGTAGACAGATCTTGTTAATCTAGTGATAGAGCTTCGCATTTGTTCTTTACATCCGCCCCGTTTTCTTACGTAACGGCATATTATGGGATGCAGTATTAGAGTCGCAGATCTGGCGAAATAAAAAGAGCAAGGTACATTCACCTTATCGCACATAGTAATTAAGCATCTTACCAGCGTCCTAAGTGCTCGCTAGAAACTATACCCTGGACGGTTAGTAGGTAACTAACTTCTAGGAATAATGCACTTACTATATCTAGGATTAACCTAAGTACCCGCGGGGCGGTTATCTGCAGGCTAAAATAGCAGGACTGTGGTGGGTAGCTGCATGCGAAGTGGAACGTGCTGCCTACGACTCTTATAGAGCACGTGATAGTGAGAAAGTTTAGCATTAGCCTAGAGTTTGCTTAGCAAAGGGGACAGGAGACCTACTCTTGATAATAAGATTTAGGAACCTTTTGCGAGACTAAAGGTTGTGCCTAGAATGAGGAGGGTAAGAAGCTCTTAAGTAGCGCATTTAGATAAATGCTGCTAAAGTGCAAGAGTAATAACGTGGAAGATCCGCAGCGTGCGGATATAGCACATCTAGAAAGTAGTACGCGACAAACGTTAATCTTATGTCTGAATGTACACTACTGTTATACTCTTCGAGATTTTCCACTTAACGATCCTGGCCTTCCTTTCTAATCTTTACCTTATTCTGCTCTAACGGCTAATAGACCTAGATCTGTCAATGCAGGTAGATACATTTACCTTAAAGACGGTGCATTCTTCAGCGACGTGTCTAGAGGAGTTAAGTTAAGTCGTCGCGACGTTCCTAATTAATCTAGCCACACGTAATAAACATTTATTAATATTTAAGGCTTTCTACCTCGTTTGTGAGACCTAACTAACTGTTCTCGCTCTTGCGGTTCTTGTTCCCGCAAGTCACTAGACAGAGCCCGTTTGGTAGGCAGAGTTCTGGGACCTAGCTACACCGACTAAGCATTTAGTACACGCCTATTATAAAGAGGCTTGTTCCCTTAACACTAGATTGCAGCGTAAACACATCTTTGCAGAATGAAGACCACAGCGCTTTTCTTGATGCTTCTACTCGCCGTAATTAGTTAAGAGGAGTACAACTGCGTGCTTAATAGCATCCCAGCAATCTCTATTACGGCAGCGCAGGGCACTGGGGTCCTATTACGAGAATTCTTCTTGCCTCTGTTCGCTAATTGCTCTGATGCTGAGCTGAGGAGGCCGCTGCAGCACTCGCCAGGGATGTTGGTAGCCTGA
The DNA here is from genome assembly GCF_024291825.1 of Alternaria postmessia. Taxonomy (NCBI): domain Eukaryota; kingdom Fungi; phylum Ascomycota; class Dothideomycetes; order Pleosporales; family Pleosporaceae; genus Alternaria; species Alternaria postmessia. Next base: position 2,741 of record NW_026260374.1, read on the forward strand.
CTAGCTTGGTCTGATACTGACTGCTAGCAGGAGTGATCTCTACAGAGAACACGCTACCAGAAGTGGCCAGCTCTTTTATAGCTACAGGAGTCACAGACTGGTTTAGTTTTACGGGAAGTAAGCAAGCGTCGCGTGTTGGTAAGTTCTTTCCTCTTGCGCTAGTCCGCTGTGTTGCTATTACGCAGGACGTGATTAGGATATTTAATAGCAGCGGCGCTGCGAACATGAGCGGGAGCGGAGCGGCAGTGCCTATCAGCAGTATACTCTGCGGCCGGTGAGTGCTAATATGGGTGCGCTAGAGACGATACTACACGTAAAGGGACATAGACGAAGTTGTTTAGAGCTAGATTGCATATCACACAACTAGAGAATCTTAAAGACTACGTACATTCCTACGGAATCGTTTTAGTGCTTATATAGCAGCAACTAACCTCTACAGCAAAGTTCTAACGACACCGGCAACGCCTGTAACACTAATATAGAGGCTCCGACATCTTTAAAGGGCCTGGTGAAACAGGATGCTTGTGCCGCTACATCTAATAAGGCTAGCAGACAACGGCTACGAACGCGTGTCTAGAAGCTCGCAAGCGCTGCCTAAAGATGTTATGCTAAACAACACCCTCTCTAGGTCTACAACTGATTGTTATATAGAAGCAATGTTGAAGCGAACGTGCGACGGTCGGCACTGTCGCTAGGTATTAGGAAAGCAAGAGTATTAGAGTGGGAGCATCTGAGAACGATTCCTACAGAGAAGGCTACCGCGGATGATAGCGAGGGAAGGCCTGATCGCGAACGCAAGCGTGTGGGTAGGAAGCAGGTAGTGCTGTTAAGGATGAAGTTGAGAGGGAGGCCGATGCCTTAGCGGTAGGCTTGTTCGTGCCTAGTTTAAAGACTATAAGACGCTGTGTTTATTGTCGAAGGCTGGAGCTAGAGCCCTGTGGGATGCTAGTGGCACTAATGTGTAAGTGGTCAAAACTATGTTGTATGGTGATAAGCGCAGAACTGGTTTCCCCTAGGGTGCGCGCAGATTAGATTGCGCTATAATGTAAGCGGCTGGCTAAATTTTATCTATTATTTAGGTATAGCGTTAAATATCGGCCTTTGTTTGCCCTATCACCATCCTGCGCATCTGTGTCTGGCCGTTGAACGTGACCTGTAGGAGCACTCTAAACATACTCGCGTCGCAAGGCCATCGCTCTAGTTACAAACCATCTTCTAGAAGTTGCTATAGCTATCGTTGGCTCTCTTTGCTGATGATCGATATAAAGCTAGAGACACCTGCCTGCTTACGTGATAGGTCTTAGCGCTGCTGCCTAGCACATGTATATATGTTGACAAGGGGCAAATCCTTTAGGAACACCACACCCGTGTTACAAGCAACAAAAGGAACTCCACCCTTGATGAAGGAGTCGGGGCTGAACGCCAACCGACGACCACGTCAGAAGGTAACGATCACCGCGGGGCGATGATCACGTGACTGGCCTCACGCCAAG
>NW_026260375.1:0-4217 GCF_024291825.1 Alternaria postmessia
GTGGATGTACTGGAGCGATTGAGCAATACTCCGCATTTGGATAGCATACTAAAAGAAGAATTGCCCACATTGGCAACTATAGCACGACACAGAGACATCGTTGTACCCATGCGTCACATGCTCCACCGAATCCGGGTTCGTAACGCCGAACCCATAAGGCATATTTATTGTGATTTTGATATCCGCATAACAATCCTATAGCACGCCAACCGTCATCTTCGAGCCGTGTTATACGTATGCCAGATTCAACGCCACAAACACCATAATCGCCAATGACAGTGCAGAAACGAGAAACAAATAGACGCGATAAACAGATGACGTGACGGGGATACGGAAAAGACAGTAGCTACATATGAAGAAACAAAATATGAAATGCGTAGCCCTACGCGATGAGCCCATTCTCGTGGACACCACTGAGCGAAAATGACCACATCCTGCACTCTGCCATGAAGAGTGTCAAAACGAAATCGTCTGGTTCCCACCCAACGATATTGATGTCGAGCGCGAAACGAACGGGTTGAGACAAGCATTGCAGCACTGAGTGTATATGCGTTCGGATGCATGTATCAGCAAGCTGCATGCGTGCTTTGGTGGCATACGTCGTGGTAAGAATTGAAGGTCGTGCGGGGTCTGGTCAACTTTGTTCTCGCGGGGCCGGTCGTGTTCACATTGAGAGTTGGCCGATTGTGTCGAGATTCGCATAGGTACGTTACGGCCGAATCATTAGGGGACAAGAAGAGCAGAAACCCGTTTTAGTAGAGCAAATACAATCTCGAAGCAAATAGGACTCCGGACATACCGCTTTCCCTTCTTCTTCTTTTTTTTTGGTTTTAGTAGAAGACTTTGATGTTATTTTCATCGTCATCCTCTTCAGCCAGCATCCACAGTTTATCGACCTTCTTAGCCGTCTTAGATCTTTCTTCAAACCCTTCACCTAGCTTCATGACGCAGCTGAAAACGAGACTCCAACCTTCGATTCCGACTGTGTAGAACGCTTCCTCAACGACAGCCTCGCGACTACCACACTTGACAAGCTTGTAGATCTGGCGGCCGTTGAAGTGGGAAGCATGGATGTACGGGTCCCTAGCTTGATAAGTGCCGAAAACTAGGCAGTAGACGAGCGGGGTGTTCTTGAGGGCTTCGGACTTTGCAATAGTGCATTCAAGACATGACTCAGCATAGCCTTCATTGATGTCATGTGCGGCAACACATTCTAAGATACGGTCGTCTATCGGTGTCGTTGTGGGCTTGGAGGCCCATACCTTGGGCGTTTCTATACTCACTGGTCGTGCGTCAAGTAGGGGAGTTAATTCTTGGGGCGCCCCGGGCGTTCCGACACTCCTGAGATATGCGTTGGTAGGCTTCTCGTACCAGACCCCAGAAGTGCCGTGTCTCAGAAGCCACTCAAACTCCTTGTAATCTGCCATGCTGGCTGCATGCTTCGACACCGAGGCATTGCGGAAATGGGGCGTGATACGAATCATTAAGTTTGCAGAGTCGGAGGGAGGACAGTCGGAGTATTGTACTTGGATGAACTGGCATGGTGTGTCGACTTCTGGGAAGCTGAACGACGGCTCAAGTGGCGGAGGCGGTGGCTTCCAAGAATCAGCTTCAAATACTCCAAGAAAACGTGTGACTTACTGGCGGTGGGACCGAAGCGGGAGGAGCAGGATGGGCAGAAAGACTGAGAGGAGCGGGAAAAGCCATGGCGGGTCTAGTGGAGGGCGGCGGCAGCTGCTACTGTCAGCTTATATCTTTAGTAGATAGAGAGTGATTCTCAACATACAGATGAGTGAGGTGGCTGCTGCAGATGTCAGGACTCTTCTCCATGTCACGTCGGAGACTACTTACGGAAGACGATGAATAAGGGCGACTGTTCTCTGTACCTGCAAGACTAGGTTCTCCATGAGGCAGCAGTCGAGATGTAGCAGACAATTCTTTGTCGGTGAACGAGCCAACTGCCTTGGTCTGTTGTACTGTAGGTTCATCTGATCGAGACTCTCCGCACTGTGCCTCGGGTAGATGCTTGTTATTATCGTTGATGCCTTGCGAATCCGGGATTGCGGCAAATTCTTTGGGAGAATGAGCTACTGACGACGGTTTGCAGATAGCAGATGACGGAGAGTGGTTTCCGTTACTCTGGGTCATGTCTTCGGATCCGCGTGGCTGATTAAGAGGCCCGCAAGGCGATATGCTGGAGGTAGAGAGTACCTCTTTGGAGATCATGACGTACTCGCCCTGCATACCTGCGTTTCGTAGGGCGACTAAGTATAGTGCTTTGGGGACAGGTCCTACCGGAAGGTTGTACTCCTAGTCGACCACGATGTCCAATTCTAGCTTTGCACTGATGAAAGCTCTTCGTGAAGGCTTCGACTCTCGAGACCCGGATCCTTGTCTGAATTGCCAGTCTCGGGAGTGACGCCAGTGTTAGGTGTCGCGATAGCGAGTAAGTGAAACGAGGAGGTCTGACTGCAGAAGGGCTGATTACTCCTGCCTTTGTCGTATGTTTTGCGTATAAGGTAAGAGGCGGCTCATCGATAAGCGCTCAACAGAGTTTCGTGTTAGCGATATGGTGCTGTAAATGAGTTGGTTCTAGCTTGCACTCTACTATAATGCGCATGCGGTGGCCAGTGGAATCGTGTCTTGCGGGTGTGAGTGGGTGGACAGCAAAGAAGTATCAACGTTCTGACGAATGGCCTTTATGCTAAATTGGGGTGTGCCCTTCATCAGCCCACTCCCGCTCAAGTGAAGCGAGAAGGCAAAAGGCAAAACCAGATCTTGCCTTTCGCCTTCCTGCACAACGACCTGCCGCGCAGTAGCGACCTGCATGTAGTCGTAAAGGCATGCAAGCCAGAGCACCTGGCCCAATCATCGTCCATTGGTTTGATAAGCTTAGCTCAAGTACCGAGCATGACACATCAGGCCGAGACTGCCAACGTGGCCCCTCAATTGGTTGTGTGCCGCACCGCTGGTGGCGTTCCTGTTGAGCTGGATTTACACTCACCGCTTTTCATGGTCCATGCTCCAAGTCTTCTCAGACGCACAGGTGGTGCTAGACATTGGCACTAGCCTTCCTGCCTAGAGTCAGTCTTGTCCCTGCCGTCACTTCCCGGCGTGTTCTAGGCCGCGACTGGAGTGCGAGGCTATCGGGCGTGAGCGCTGTCATCCGTTGCCCTCCGATCTACACACTCAGAATACTGCAACTGGAGCACACTACTCAGCTGACTCATATGTGACGTGTCCTAGCGTCTGGCGGCGCTACTGTGCTATGTTAGCCTCACTTTAGACATCGCGAAGTCCTCCGTCCGTGTTTTCTTAGAGCTAGCGAGTATCTTGTACACCTTTCTCGTTTGCCCTCTTTGCCTTATCTCTAGAAATACCGAAGGCGTCTCTCGCACCTTGCACAAGACTCTCCGATGACCACTCTATAAGCTCGGCTAGGACGTCACAAACAACGGAACACACTTTCTTCTGATATTTCCGTCTTCGAAACCGCACTCAGTCCTGTGACACCCTCTCTTGGTATCTTCGTGGCACCGCACAGTCCATATACTCGCGTTCTGCGGCTTGTTCTGGTTGCTTGCGTGCAGACTCCCCGAGCTCCCAGCTCATGCAACCACAGTCTCTTTCATAGCGATTCTAGCTAAGACAGAAAGATATAAACACAAGGACCAGAGGAAGACATGGAAGTGTGCGAAACCGCTTGTACTGTGCTTCTCGACTATGCAGCGGATGCAGCACACCATACGATTCGTCCGCTCCTGCAATACTCGTCCGAGACTGGCGTTCTGGAAGCAACACGAGAATCTCGGCGACATGTTCCGGATACTCTGCTGCAAGACACTTTTAGGGGATTCAAAACGATGGGTGAACAGATGGATGGCCAAGGGATCGCTGCGCTCAATCATACTTTGAGTGTATCTCCATGCTGTCGTGATGTCGATAACCGTCAGCGTAGAGTATCCAATGCTAGCTTCTGTGACATGGCACAAGGCACGGGTCGTGCAGCGTTCCCAACGTAACGTAGTACGGCGGGGTACGGTACGTTGATACGACGTACGTAAGCCGTACGTAGGACACCCCTCATTGATCCGTATCGTATCCGTAGGGGGTGAAGTTTTGGGAGCCGTAGTACGGCGTACGGCCCGGAGTTATCGGGTTTTGGCTGGGGATCGCTGTGAAGCCGAAAAAACAGCGTAGGAGTCCTATACAGCTGA
>NW_026260376.1:0-4163 GCF_024291825.1 Alternaria postmessia
GCTCTCTCGACTCTACCTCCAACAATATTTTATATGTGCGGTCCTTATCCGTATGGGTTTTTGATGACATGAAGCAACAACACAAGTCGCCAGTGGCCATCTTCGAGGCTGCTAGGTTCTCTACACATGTCTCGGATCCAGCCAGAATGCAAGCGGAGCTTCACATTCTGGCTCTTCGATTTGCTCGATTGATCGATCGTTTGACCCGCAAAGATTCGGAGAAAATCTCAACAGCCCTGGCCGGCTTGCAACTCATATACAAAGCCGCCGGGGCACAATCGAAAGTGCGGCAACACCTGACCAACGACTGTTCCACACATGTTGACCACTACCTTCCTCTGCACGAGCTTTTACAAGAAAGACTCGCCAAGATATCCTCACTTGCGCCCGGGGTCGGTCAAGTTCCTTTCACCGTCTTCGATAATGACGACTTCAGCGCTTTGACGAAGAGCATCTGCATTTTGCTTGCTCGTAACGAAAAGGGCATATCTTTCCGCGAAGCCAGAGCCAAAGATGCAAGACATATGGTCAATAGCCTTGACATATCTTCAATAGAGAGATACAAGGAGGCTGCACAGAAACACGATTGGCTTTTATGGGACGACTTGACGACGATTGAGTCAGACATAGGCAGAGATCTAGATACGGAAGGAAAGCCGGATGCAAGAGTAAAACAATCTTTAATACATTTTGGTAGGGAAAACACAGGCTCCCAGAGAGGCGTTGTGCACGGCGGTATATATGATTCGCATTTTCCTTTGGGTATGGGGTAATTAGGGGTACGTAAATCGAATGGTGGATATTGTCGTCAGCTCACTACTCCTCCACACATGATGTCCTATGGCGACGGAAGGTTGGAATTATGCTACTTAGTATATGGTATCGTTCTACTCTTCCTATCTTATCTTATCCTACCCTACCTCTCAGCGAGCGCGACGAGGAATTCTCCCGTTTTCATTCCCTGCCATCGAAAACGTCGTCTTTCTATTTATTGCATCTCATATACAATAACTATGCATTGCTATCGAAACTTATAGCTGGGACTCCAACGTTGACAAATTTCTGCTATTGCGTGTGGCGTGTCGCGTGTCGCGTTACGCTGCTGCAAACATGGAGTTCTGGAGGGGCGCGCCACCGCGTTCAGCGCAAACCCGCCCAACAACAACTGCAGAAACCGCCGCCCGCTGCGCGCCCATCCCGTCCAACCCGCCAGCACGCTCGGGTGAAGCAATATCGGCGGTTGTCTACTTTCTCCCCGACTACAAAGTTATTGTGTGTAAGCAGTATGTGACTGCAATACAGAATCCAGATGCAGATGCGCATCTGTGTCTACGGAAGCAGATTGCAGACAGCTACAGTACCATCTTGGTGCGACTACACATTGTTGAAGCCACGAGGCTGTTCGTAAGGAATAAGCGTGAGCGATTGCGTCCACCAGGCGCTGGTGCGACATGATGTGTGCTCAGCGCATCACTCGATCGGCCCCTGGCGGCGCGTCTCGTCAGGTTTTCCGGTCTTTACTGGGAGCCGCCTGTAGGTGATGGTTACCGGCATCCTCACGCTGATCACGCGCATGGCTGTGTTTTATCAACTTTATTACTGTGATGTGCAGATAGGGAAGACATAAGGATAAGCAATACGGAATAACTCGCTCTCGCTTCGAAACGCAGTGTGCCCGCCCGTCAACAGGTACTGCAGGTACTGCAGTCATGCGGCGTAGCATCCTAATGATGACGATGACACTGACATGGTCCTTCGGCATATTAGCCGAGCATGCGCAGTGCATCTACACGTCCACGGCGAGCGGCGACTCTTCGACTCAGTTTCCTCCTAGTGCCCCCGCGTCAAGGTAGAGGGCCAGCATTCAAGTTTTCCGGCAAGCATTTGGTACGAAAGCCTTCATCAGAGTCCAATGCGTCTGTCTGTGTAAGGTCGTCTTCCACTGTCATCGTGGTTTTGAGTTACAGAGGGTCAAATGTGTAATGTGCATAACACGACCATGTGCATAACGCGCACAGACAAAATGAGCATTATGCGTACGGACAAGGTAAGCATAATACCGAAAAATTTGATCCCCACTTCGAAATGCAGTGCTGTGGAGCTGACATGGTCTCGCCTGCCGTGTGCGGGAAATGAGTTGCGGACTGTGTACCACGCTCCCCGGAACTGTCGAGACAGCGACGCACCCCAAATCTCGACGCGATAACGCGGGCTGGTACACTTGCTTCTGACAGGCAGACTTGCTAAGAAGACTTGCTAAGAAGACTTGCTAAGAAGACTTGCTAAGAAGACTTACACACAGATGTCCCGCCATTTTGCAGTTCCCGTGCCGCGGTCGGTCCAGACGCAGTGGATAGTGGTGTCAGAAAGCGCTAGGCTTGTCACGCCCACCATCCGATGGTGCAAGATGTTGCTGCGCCGCGAAGATGCAGACCACAACACGACGGCGGTTTCGAACGCTGCAAGGACTTGAATGCGAAGGCATCGCCTTGACCTCTGCTCGTTGGCAGCGGAATCTCAGTGTAGATCGTCTATCGATCAAGACATGCCCCATCGTCAGCGTTTTGCCCATGTCAGTGATATGCACGGAGATAGATACTCAGCATGCGATGCCGAACCTGTGCACTGATACAGTTGCTACTGTAGTGAATACGGCTTCACTCTTGCGCATAGCTGATCTACCAGTATGGGTGTTTGGCCCCACCTTCGGTACGCAGTTAAGCGCTAACCGTCAGCGTCACCCTCCAGCTACGCATGCAAGAATCAAACACAGAACAAAGACTATCACTAGTCAGCAATCGATGATTGCATTCGCCTGGTCCTTGCCGGAAGGTCGACCTCAGTTCGTGTAGCTGCCCGCAAGGGTGAAGCCGCATTCGCTACATATCATGATTCGCAATCTCGTCTCTCTTACTCGGCGTTGGACTGGTGGTCAAAGCTGTGTAGACTCGCGAACGGAGAGGCGTCTACCTTGCAATACTGCACTCGTACATCCGTCCGAGTTATGCTCTAAGAGCGAATGATCCTCTATCAAGATAGAGGCCATGGATATCTGGAATCGATATCTGGAATCGATACCTGGAATCGATATCACAGGTTCATTACAGGTTGATGTTTGCTTACAGTGAACCGCTTGAAAGCACACAAGTCTTTTTGCAGACTTCATCAACACACGGATAATAATGCGCAAGGCTGGAGGCGATGCTGTGTATCCTTGCCACCTTCAGACCTCCGTCTCGATCAAGGGCAGAGATGAAGTCAAAGTGTTCGTGTCTGACGAGGGCGCATACCCATTATCTTGGCTTCAAGTTATCCTTAGCTGCCTTCGTAAAAGTGCTAGTTCCGACGGCTGCTTGGCAATGCTGTCGCATTCTGTTGGCATGGGGTAGTGGCATAAAAGAGGGTATGTTGTGTGTATTCAAGAAAAGTGACGATGCAGCTCAGATGTAGTGGAGGAATGTAGTAAGTACTGCAGCAGCGCCGGCTTACACATTCTGTTTGTGGTCACAGCAAAAGCATGTGCTACATGTCACCTACATTGGCTGGTTATCATGCGCTCTGGCTGTTCGATATAGCTTTTTGCCATGTAACGGAGATGCGGGAGGATGACAGTGCATCCAGCAATGCTTATCCTTACGGCGATGGTTACATTGGAAGTGGTAATCTTGGTCATGGGCGGAAGCTCCCCAATCCACCTCCCAGCTTCACTGAGATGTAGGTTCCATGATCGTAGTGTTGTCATTGTCAGCAGTCTCGTGGTCCAATCCAAAAGTGCCGCTGAATCTCGTTCCTACAACGGGATGATCTCCATAGCGAGCTCCTGTTAATCATTGCCAATGGATTCGAATCGGGCATCAACGCCTTCAAGAATTCCTTTGACCTCTGCCCGCAGCTCACTTTCCTGCTTCGACTGGACTACAGCAGGCTGGCTGTTGACCGCTCCACCTAGCACACGTACATAATCTCTGTGAATCTGAAGATAGATATCATATGCCTCAGTCTCCATCGATTCTTGCAAAGCCTTGCACATCTGATCCAGGTTCTTCTGTAACGTCTCAGCCGCCGCGTGAAACATTTGGTGCCGCTCGCGGTCGACATAGTTTGTCATGTGCTCTTTCATGCGTTTATACCTACCAGGGCCACACTCGCTGGCGCACAACTCG
>NW_026260377.1:0-4113 GCF_024291825.1 Alternaria postmessia
ATTGGCTTGCATGAGGATCAGTTTGCTTCTTGATTTCCTCATAGATTTCTTGTTTCTCGCTGTCGGATAGGTAGTGCGTGGGTTCATCCCATGAGGCCTTAGCTTCATATGCCCATCCGAACAGTTCCTCGGCGTCGTGAATACCCTGTGTCTTGAGTTCTTCGAGGAGCCCTTGGTACTCCACGAATTTCTCGAATTTGTTATAGAATTGGTCCTTAGTATCGGGGTATTTGTATTCTAGTTTGCCGAGTTGCTGGCGTAGTACTCCTAGCTTGAAGTCTAGGTCCTCTGGACACTTGATGACTTCTAGTTTGTCGCTGGCAGTGGGCTTATTCTATGCCTTAATAGCGCGGTTGATCTAGTTAAGTTCGTCAGGTGTAGGTAGGAATTTTGCAATGTCTGCAGGGAGGTTTTCTTTCTCGTGCTCTACTTAGCAGGACAGATTGTAGAAGTCCTAGCGCATTGCTGCTATGATGTCCGGTGTTTTGTACGCGTACTCGATAGGTGGTTTGTTTAAGTATCGGAGTAGCTAGTTAATCTGAGACGAAAGTGCCTTTATTTGTTCTTCCGGAACGTATGGTGTAGAAGGTTAGTTCTCTTCCTTAAATATGGCTATTTTGCCGAACTTGGTCTAGTTAATTCCTGTGACCTCTAGATCCTTAAAGGACTCTAGGTCGGAGGTATCTTCGTCGGAAGATAGTTCTTCTACCTTGGTAATAGTAAGGTCTTCGAGACCGTCAATTATCTCGTTATCTTCCACGTCTAACTTAATGTGTGGTCGAGTGATGATGTTCTATTCCTTGGTGTCGTTGTTGTTGGGTGCTGCCCGGCGAATGACATTTAACTGTCTAATTACCTTGCCTTAGCTTCGGCAGTCCTGTTTTATGTGGCCTTCTTTGCTATAGGCGTAACAAGTGAACTTCTTCTTGTTGCCTTTGTTGTGCGAAAACTTCGGTTTTCCGGGTCCCTTGTTGAGGTTGTCGAGGTGCATGGGTTCAGGTCCGTAAGTCCTGTACTGTCTGGGGATCCGGAGCGTGTAGCTTCGCTGACGTCCTGTACTGTCCGGGGATCCGGAGCGTGTAGCTTCGCTGACGTCTTTAGTTAGGGTGCGAGCGTCGAAGGTTTAGTCGAGGTTGGTTGCTTGTCTCTTAGGGTGCGCGATTCCCAGTGTATAAGCGTTCCTCTAGTTTTAGCTTATAAAGTTCGTTGTCTACTCGAATAGCTTTGTTTATAAGTTCGTTGAGCGTTTTAAGGCTGGATCCGCTTCTTATAAGTTCTATGCGTACGGCTAGTTTGAGACCTTGTTGGTACATTCGCATTAAAGCGTTGTCGTCCTAATTAATTAGTGTTTTGTACTGCTGAAATTCAGTTGTGTAGTCGGCGGCAGATTTAGTTTGTTGTAGTTTCTAGATTTTCTGCTTAGCGATCACATCTTCTTTAAAGGGTGAGAATACTTCTTGCATTTTTGTTTTAAACGTAGTCTAATCCTCGACGAGGTTTGTATTGCCTCCGTCGACAATGGTAGTATCTATGTAGCGTTGGATAAACGGATTAGCCTATTTCTCTGCGTCTCCTTAGAAGAAGGTAGAGGCCTAAACAACTTTGTCCTTATCTTTAATCTTGTCTCCTTTGAGGTGGAAGTATCGGTCGACTTAGAGTAGCTATGCCTTAAGCTTGTTGCGATTACTGTGGAAGGTGTTAGGCTTGTTGGCGCGAACGTTGGTTCCTCTAGAGGTCTAGGAATTGGCAGGGGTGTCTATTGCGACGTTACTTATCTTGAGGGTGTTTAAAGTGTAAAGGTTATCCTTAGATAACCTAAGAGTTAGTTCTTAGGGAATAAGTAAGTGCGATAGACAGGGTTGGTGTAATAGCACAATTAGTAGATCGATGTAATATCACAAGGGGTTGTATAAGAACGAAGTATAATCCTTAGATTAAATACTAGAGTCTTGTACGAAGTTGAACACACTAAGCTATAGGGGTTTAGTGTCTAAGCTATATACTAATAAGTGTTGCGCTTAGTATTAAGCGTGTAAGTGCTTGTTGCTAAGCACTCCTATATCTAGTTTAGTTATTAGCTGACTGGTCTTGCTTACTGCTGAGCACCTGTTCTAGGTCTAGCGTGTACATGCTCACCACTAAGCAGTTACGTAACTGCGGCGTGGTTGCTATGCCGCAATCCTTTAACTGTGCCGCTTAATCCTCTAAAGTAATTACGCTTACCCCCGTTTCCTCCTAGGTGCAGATCGTAACAACTAGCGCGTTACAAGAAACTAAAGCGGGCTACACTAGAAGTTAGCAGATAGTAAAAGACTATAATACAGGACAAGCTTACTAGTTTTAAGAGGAAGTTAGACTAACTAAACTTATTAGTAGATTAGCTAGACTTAATAGGTGAGTGGCGGCGCGTCTTAGAGGCAGCGCAGGTGATGTTCTAGTTAATCCTATAGTTAAGCTAGACCTAGTAGTTCTAAAGCTCCTTAATAGTGTACTTCTTGTCGCCCTTAGTAAAGCAGGTATACTAGTTAACTAAGTTCTTAATTAACTTAAGCGTCTTACTGTTAGCCTTAAGAAAATTAAGAAAAGGTATAGAAAAAGATTAGTGTAACGAGGACTTAAGGCACACGTCCCTCGAAGGAACAGAGTACGCGCTAAACCTGCTTATAAGGCGCGCCTCGCTCTATAGAGCGAGGTTAGGATTATTCTCTTTACAACCTACACCTGTAGTCTAAATACATAAGCTATCTCCTACTATCCTTAGTAACGTAAAGCAAGCACTATTGCCTACAGTTACGCCTTACATAATAATCCTTCTTCTCGGCTAATAGTTAGGAGATAGCTTCTTCTACTCGATTAGAGCAACATGCCTGCTCTTAGAGCAGAGATTTAGACTAAGTCCTTCTATTACGCACCCTAAGCGCTAAGCCTATACCTCGCAAGCAAAGCGCAACCCCGTTAATTAAAGAGCGTATCTAAGCGGCCTAGACACAATAAGATAAACTCCTAAATCTACAACAACAAAACTAGTTGCGCTAACTAGAGGAGGAAATCCTCTAGCTAGAAGAATTAGAGCAGAGCAGGAATGTAGGCGTGTTAGACAATCTGTTAGGTCTCTACCCTTAAGAGAGGCGCATAATTAACGTCACTGCAGCACCTAGCGTAGCGCATACAAGGCGCACGCTAAAACTAAAAGATCTAACAGGGTACTAGGGTAAGAATATTTAGGAATATTAGGAGTTTATTTGCTCTTATAAAATAGCCTTTCGCTTGCTACCTAAGGAGCTAAAGGAGGACAAGAACAGGGTAATATAGTTAATGTAATACCTTAAAGGCGATCTAAAAGAGCTTTAGTACGCGCACTTTAAACGCAGTTTCAAAGCATGCAAACGAATCCCTACTTAGAAGTACTACAAGCAGTACCTGCTTAACCTGCTCGCAGATCCTGTAAACCGCAGCCTTAAAGCAGCTACGGCGCACAGCTAAGCTCTCTAGCGAAAAGACCAGACTGTTAGATCTTTCGCTACGTACCTAGAAGTCTTAGAGGACTAGTTAACCCCTTATACTAAGGTACAAAGGGTTTAACACTTGTTTACAAAACTAAGACCTAAACTCTAGCAATTAATTACTAATTACTACTAAATCCTAGCAACCCGTAAAGACCTAATAGCGTTAGCCTCTACGCTTAAAAGGAATTTGCGAAGAACACCCGCTACGCATAAATATCGCCCCTAAGTCGCATCCTAGAAGAAACAAAAGCGAAGCCCTCCTACTTCCTAACTAAGCTAACAGAGTAGACTAAAAGACAAGCATACAATTACCTGCTACAAATGCTAAAAGAAGGGTTACTACGCAAATAAGTGCTAAAGTAGCAATCTAAACTAGCTACCTGTTAGTGTTAACTGTATAGAAAAAGGTTAAGCCTCCCTAAAATTCTAGGATTAGTAAGGCGCATACCTGTAGACATCTTACTAGGCATAAAGCGCATGTGTGTTACACGGGGTTAGGCTATACTTCTCTAGGCTCGGTCCGTACTAAGGCGAGGTAGACTAAAGCGGTAGTCCGTGAGGTATCGTATGGAATGATCAGGTGGAAAAGAGTTATCGTTGTAACCAA
>NW_026260378.1:0-4090 GCF_024291825.1 Alternaria postmessia
AGTCTCAGTTCGCGATTCTAAAAAATGTCTTGGCAGTCAATCAGGTCAGTTCACTACCTCCAGACTGACAGTTTGAACCGCAAAGATGAACTGACAACTGACTGATTGACTGATAGCAACTCTGAGCTCGACTCTTTGCTCACGTGTCGCCCCCCCTGTTCTCCTCATCTTCTTCTTTGTAGACTTTATCTGATACTCTAGCTCATCCTTCCAGGACTGCGTCTTTGCTTCATTCTCGAAACGGGTCTTCTCTTCAGCAGCAATTTTCTCAGGGGAAGTCCAATACGAGTGAGCGATACACAAAGCTTTCTGTATCTTTCCAGCCAGTGGTTCGGATAGCAACACCGCGGCAACAGTCCCCTGATCCTCAGGAACGTCTATGAGTCTCGCTGATCCATTGGTACATACCAATTTGTCTTTTCCTTCTACCGTCCATCGACGATAGATACTGTCTAGTTGGTTGGAATGATAGTCAGGCTCGTAATCAGAATAGAAAAGGTGGTGATGCTCCATGTCAGGCAGTACAAGATGGAATGATGACGGATTTCGGTGAGACGTAAGCTTGGATAAAGGAGTTTTAACGACGATGAGGAGAATGATGATATAGACCTGGACAAAGGAAGTGAAAACCCCACATTCATCCGCTTTAAGGAACCCAGTGTCATTACAACAAAGACAGCCGAATTCTTTCACGAGGTTCATTCACACATACGGTTTTGTCCTGTCCTACAACTGTCAGCGAAATCACGGGATTAGGCTACGTTCATCATCCAATTCACGAAGTATGAGCCTCGATATACCGGGAGTCAGATGCAATGACCCCCGTCATTCACTCGGATCGATGTAATTGTAAGGCCTGCATGTACCTCAGCAGTGTTCTTCCCACAACTGCAGTTTTTATGACCCCATCGACACGAACACTCAACCGCGGTGAATCTTTCTCAACCACAACTTGACGCATAGAGGGCGAAGATCTGATCATGCCTCATCGACGCCAATCAGTAGACCAGCCTTCAGATGATCATCGTCCGCATACCCGGCACGCTGACACCGAATCTGGATCACCATATGGCTTCCTCGACTACAATGAACCAGGAGAGTCTAGCCATCGAGGTCGATCGTCTTCACCTCGGCAATCGCCCCGCCGAGATGAAGTTCAAGGGTATCGTAGAAGATCCCGCGATCGATCTTATAGCAGATCTCTAAGTCCCGAACATCGTCGTAGACGCCCTAATCCTGAACCTCGTCGCGAGCAGGAAACACAACGAGGACGACGTGGCGCTTCTGACCGTTGGCGCCCAGCAAGATCACCATACAGGCATTACAATGTGGGCTACACTATCACAGATCATAACCAAGGGAAGAGTTTCAACTGTGGGCCAGAATACTTCATGAAACCAGAAGTTCTGCAAGACGTGACAGGAAGATATGGCCCTGTCGATGTTGTGTCCGTTCGACATAGCGACTTCTCTTACGACAATCAAGCGGAGATTGGAGCGAGGTTTACACTGTCCTCCGAAGGCAGACTATACATCAAGAAAGATGTTCCCTTCATCCTTTTCAAAGTGGAGCCTGGCTATGGCATTGGCTGGCTGGGTCGCAGCGCGAGTAGTCGCGGCTTAAGAGGCATGCATCGGATTCCAGAGTCGGACTATCCAAAGTATATGGGGGTAGCCACTCAGGGTGATCTAGCCGGACCTGCTGGGAATGACAGTCCACATGACCAGCTTCAAGTGGTACCAGTGGTTGGATCTGAACGCCTTTATCCCACGACCCATATCCTCGTTAGTGAGTTGGTAAAGGTTCCTATACCACGGATCCATAAGCACTGGGGACGACTTGGCTTCGACAGTTACTACCGATTAGTATGCCTGATGAACTTTCTCACGGCAGGACCTTTGTCACTGAATGCAAGCCCAGACTCGATCCCGAAGGATATTGGCTTGGACATTGATGCACTGAGGACATTACGGAGTGCGAATGACTGTTTGGTGGGAGATTGGGCAGAACGACTTGCAGCTTACGCTGACAGCCATCCACTGAATTCAGCAAGCACACAATCACGCGTCGATAGTCCACAAGCGCAAGCTCGACCGCAACAAGCAAGAGCTAGACCACAGCTTCAAGCGCCGTCAAAAGAGTTCCGTCCACCTCCTGCTGTGCGCTCGGTTCCGGGAAATCAAGAGAGTAAGAACTCGTCGCCAATGCCAGGTCCGAATCGAGCTACAAACAAAGTTGGCCAACCTCCGGCAACTCCAAATACCTCAAGTCACCGTGCAACCCAAGCTCCTAAAGCGCCGGGAGCAACTGCTCGAGACGAAGCTCAATCGGATCCGCAAGCGGACATTCGCCAAGCTCACGTTGTTGACGCAAGCGCGAAGGGTGGTGTAGCTAGTGCAATAGGATCGACACGTGACATCGATGCAGGTGTGTACAATGCGTCGGTGCACAACGAACAGCACAACCTGTTCAGGGTAGAAAGCGGGGAGAGCAGTGGATCTGAAGAAGGGGAGATCCTTGAATAGTTGTGTTTAGAAGTATTCAAAGGACAGGACGAGAAGACAGGAGTTTTTAGAGTTCATCGAAGCCAGTACTTCATAACGTTCACGCAAGACGGTCCTATGAGATAGCCTCAAAAGCAATCGTCTTTTGTGTTGCCGACTTTAGCGAATACCAAAATATCATTACAACAAGATCGCAAGCCAATACTCGCCGCATTATGTCTGTCTTTGCGTACTTAATCATGTACGCACTATACAGGAAACGGCTGTTCTGACGCGTCACCGTGTTATAATGCCAATTTATGGTCTCACCGTAGATACAGGCTAAGTATGATACGAAGGTCCGTGGTGATTTAATGAGGCTGGTTAGCAGACACGTGAAAGAAAGGTAGCGATGCGGCTCTTCTTCCAGCCAGGGCTGTCTGCCAAGATATCGGAGATTGCCGGCGTCGATCATCACAATTCAAGCAAGCATCGCTCGTCAACCACAGCAAGAGCGCCAGCTTCCTCTCCACGGGCTACACAGCATGCTTTGGGTAGTTGCTCGCCTTTCCACCATCGCGCCGATATAGACCATAGACATTCGCTCCTACGACAGCTCGCATTCCATCGCTTCCGCCAACTACGTCACGCGCAAACAATGGGCATCTGCTCGTCGTGTTTAGGAGGGCGAAAGACTTCCGAGGCAGACGTGAGTCCTGTCATACTGTTTGCTGTCGCTCTATGCATATCGCTGACACTTTCTTGCAGCACTCGGATAGCTCGCACTTGCTCGGAGACCCTTACCAGCCCAACTATGGTACCGCCAGTAGCACCCACAACGCGCCCCAGCCCGACCCAGAGGAGCTTCGCCGTCAGCGAGAGAACCTGGAGCGCATTTGTGCTGAGACGAACGAGTGAGTCCTAGCTTCCTCATCCTCCGCCGCTCCTTCTTCATAGCCCTCCTTCCCAGCCATCGCACTTTCCTCCATCTTAATAAGAGCATGACGCTCATCTGTTACAGGCAACTGATCCCCGTCTCTCAACCGAGCGCCCTCCCGGAAGTCACCCAACAACCCTCCAAGAACGACGAGTACGCCCATCTCTTCAACGAGCGCTTCAAGTCGATACGAACAGAGCGCCCATCCTCCGCCGGTGACAACGAAGATGACGAGACCACTTGGCTTGAGAACGCTGTCGGCAACCAGGGCGAGGATGAACTGGACGAGATCAAGCCAGCTAAGGGACAGCTGACAATCCAGTTCGGTCAAAGATAGAGACGCCTATACCGCAGGACCCGTAGTCGGTTTCACCTTCTGGACTCCTAGCCTGGGCTGAGGCTCTTCGCACCTTTTCATATTGTTCTACATTGCATGAGCGCCAACACGGATACCCATAATCTTTCCTTTCTGTTGTCTTTCTATCTTGACATGAAGCCTCCTCTTACGTCTTTCTAAGTACTAGCATAATCATGTCTGTCTCATTAACATGGTTGGCAAGCGAGTGAGCCAGGCAAGCGAGTGAGCCACCCCACCAACTTTGCGCACCTCTACACGTGTATATCTCAACCACCTTACAAGATAATATATAGATAATAACAGAGTATACTA
>NW_026260379.1:0-3991 GCF_024291825.1 Alternaria postmessia
TCAGTTTAAGAGCTCTAAACTGAACTGACTGATAAGACGAGAGCTCTAAACTGACACTGAACTGACTGCCAAGCAATCAGTCAGTCAGTCAGTCTCATCAGTTTGGATTGATTGTTAGCAACTCTGTATACTTGCATCCAGGTGGCTTCGATGATGATATATATTGTACAATTTACCATGCCAATATCCTGGAAAAGCTGCCTCAAACAGAGTATACTGCATTGTCATACGTATGGGGCGATGCTAAACACACAAAACCCATTCAACTTGGTTACCATCAAATTCCGACGAGTGGAACTGCTGATACATGGCCATCTGCCTCAGCCCCGGGGGCATGTTGCTACAAGCTATTCCAAGTTACGAAAAATCTGGAGAAAGCATTACGACACCTACGAGACCGTGCTTCAGAGCGCATACTTTGGGTCGATGCTATTTGTATCAACCAGTCTGATGAGGAAGAAAAGCTTTCACAAGTACAATCGATGGGCGATGTGTACAGAAATGCCGTGGAGGTACGGATCTGGCTAGGTTCTCTCAAAGACGTGCAGGAGGTAATTAAAGAAGATACAAAATTCGTCTTGAGTTGTGAAAGAAGAGGTATCGAGATGGCCCTACTCGCAGCCAAGAACTACGTTATGGATGACGACCGCCCGCTCGGCCAGGAAGCGAACGATGAACAATTTCCGAATGAACTACAAGCTCTCGGAATACGGATCATAGCTATGCAACCCTGGTGGCGACGTGTGTGGGTTATCCAGGAAGCCACACTTCCAAAAGAGGACCCAATCATGCAATGTGGCAATATACAAGTCAGATACCGCAAATTCCTGAGAATGACCAAACATTGCATGTTTCGAGATGCGCCATCAATATTTTCCCAAACCCAGATATCCCTCCTTGTCCATGGCATGTTCCACGCGGATTATGTACCGTCCGAAACATCAACTGCGAGCCGTATACTCACGTATCTAAGCTCTATGAGTGGCAATTTTGAGGTAACCGAACCTCAAGATAGGATATACGGCGTGGATGGTTTTATACGTATGGGCGATTGTCATGATAATATCTTTTTCTTTATGACGAAAGATGAGCATAATCTGAAAGACCACTATACATTTTTTCATCGGATTGCTATCTGGATCCTCTTCGACGCTCGACCTCAATCGTACCCTCTACGGATTTTGGAAAGTGGGCCTAACAACATCGAGGGGATACCATCCTGGGTTCCGATGTGGAAATCAAAAAAATGGAGTGGAGAGAACAAAACCTATGGAGCGCCAGAAAGTAGGTATGATATACTTGCCCAAGGTGTCTCAATGGGGAAGACATGGCACAAGTCGTCGAACATATCGATTTGTGCTCGATGCACTGCAGAGTACCAACAAAAATGGGGAATACCGAAAAGTTTACATGACATAGACGTGAGATGTACGGAAATCAAGATACATGATGCGCTGGTGCTTGGACGAGTGATTACGACGTTGAAACTTCTTCCGGTGCCAGAAAGAGAGGACACAGATGTGCTGCGCGAAGCGATTCTTGGGGTGGAGGAGCAAATTCGGAGAGCTCTGAGGCGTATGGATATACCTCATGCTCATACGAAAACCCATATCCGAGAGTTCCGAAACTATCTTTGTCTTAACTTTTGGGACAATGACACAGGGGAAGGTCCATGTTCATCTGAACACAGCGCGACATTGGAAGAGTTCCTTGGGAGCAAAAGAAAGTCGAAGAAAAAAGAAGTTCAACGACGCAGCAGCAAAGTTTCTATTCCTCAAGCAAACCCCAACGTTCCGAGTCCCTCTTCGATTGCAAAACTAAGCAGCTTCTTCGAGCATAGTCGCGATCTTGTTGTTGGATCGAAAATAGTAGGGCACATATTCGAAGATGAAGATTCGCCACCTTCCTGGCAGTCCGGTGACAGGCTGTATATCATCCCTGAGTGTCGCTGGGCCCTGGGTCTTCGGTGTAGTGGACGTGGATATCGGTACATGTACAGGGTGTTTATTTCTGATCTGTCATGGCAACAACGCAAGCACATGTTTGATGACAAAGGTATCTACGAGGACATAGTGCTTGTATGAAGACAATGTAATGAATGCCGTTGTCGCGCTCGCTGTACCTCATACGTTACCTCTTGCTAGACTTATGCATATTGCTCCGGATAGAAGATATAGATGCGATGATGCACTAAGTATAGGCTCAGTTGAATGTGAAGTGGCGGAGGTGCAGATCGTCTGCGCGCCTGCGCGCGCGACGACTGGTGGCGGGCGAACACCCTTTGCTTTTAGAGCATAACCTCTCTTCACAACAAGCGTTCTAGACGGAACAAAGATTACCTAGAAAGGAAACTATCGCAAACGTACCATCGATCGCGGTCATGCATAACTACGGCATCTGACCATTGCCTAGAGGGGAAAGTCTTACAGTTGACTGTTGATTACAGCCACTCATGATCGCGGCGTGTAATGTTATGTCGGCAGCCGATCGGCAGACAAAATTCTGGTTGTGGCTATACCCCGCCTGGCCTACTTCCTTTGCGTAGCTGCTCTATGCCCCACCACACACAAAATTTCGTCAAGACTGGTCGAATATCCCGCTACCATGAGAAACAGTGAGCTGCGACAATCGATATATGGATATAAGATTGACAATTTTGTTTTCTTCCATCAACAACCAGTACAACTGGCCTAATGGCCCAATGGCAAGGCGCTTGACTACGACTCAGTTCGATATCAAGAGATTCCAGGTTCGACCCCTGGTTAGGTCATCAATGGTCGATTATTTTTGCTATTTCGATGTCTGGGTAGATAGGAATTGCGTGTTGTAATCTCCTGTTGCTTTCTACAACGCCATGCGTTATTTTGCAATACCAAAGCTTCTTCGCTATTGACCGAGACAATGCGCAGTACTAAGGAGGCACACGTGGTCTTGTTTAGTATTACGAGGTCTCGTTCTTTTTCGCCATTTACACAGCTTGCCCGTGTATAAGGAAATAAATATGCCCTGTGATTTTCTCCGTTGTGGTCTTAACAACCTACAAAACATGCAGTACGGAAGAGCTTCGCACTTGGAACAAACACCAGGGTCAATGTTTGGCATATGTTTACGACTCTGGTACATTCTCAGTCGGCAGGGCGAATTCTAGCATACAAGACATTCTATTTCCTATCTCCTCACGGGCAGAGCGTAAGCAGGGAGCTAAAGAACGCGATGACAGGAGAATCAATAGCAAAAGAAAGAAGGTGGCATTTCTGAATCTGCTGCAGGCAACAACTCTGGGTTAGAAGCATTTTCGCACCCTTATGCTCTCTCACCTATCCTCACATACATTCACATATAACGACCTCTCGTCTAGCCTAGACAGAAGTACAGCGAGTATAGCATCTCCCAGTCGTCTAGCTACCATCCTCACAGGCACCCGAATACCCACCTCGATAAGGACAAGTCGATATCTAAGTGTCCTCAACCATCAGCCCGATATCCCATAGCACAGTGAGCACAAGGCAAGCTTGACCTAAACCTCGAACTCCGGCTGGATGGCCTTCAAAGTAGAACGAACACAGATGGAATAAGGGAACAGAGTATTCCTGCATTAATAGTCCTAACTCTTGGCCCGAATCGATATCATGGTAAGGAGTGATGAGAAGAAAGCCCTAAGTCCTGGAAACATTCACTATTGAGATATCAAACCAAAGACGTATCTACCATATATGCTAGGTGCATACCCACGACAATGAGTTCGTTCCATCATGTATCCTAGTATTGCTCTCACCAGAATTCCACATCGCTGCAACATGTAAGATAGTGCATACCTCCAAATCGTATCATCGCATTGCGCACAATCAGGAAAATTTTGTTTAGCTCAGAGTTGCTAACAATCAATCCAAACTGATGAGACTGACTGACTGACTGATTGCTTGGCAGTCAGTTCAGTGTCAGTTTAGAGCTCTCGTCTTATCAGTCAGTTCAGTTTAGAGCTCTTAAACTG
>NW_026260380.1:0-3976 GCF_024291825.1 Alternaria postmessia
TTTGGTTACAACGATAACTCTTTTCCACCTGATCATTCCATACGATACCTCACGGACTACCGCTTTAGTCTACCTCGCCTTAGTACGGACCGAGCCTAGAGAAGTATAGCCTAACCCCGTGTAACAGTCGCCGGTTACGATGTGGAGGTTCTTGAAGCCTTTTGCCGTGGCGACCGAGTCAATGTGCTGTTTTTGCGTGCGCGAGTTGGAGAAGCCGGTTATGGAGCTGTTGGGGAAGATTTCGGCGAGGTAGAGGGATAGGGAGCCCCAGCCGCAGCTAGGATGGGCTGTCAATTCTTATGTCTCTTCGGAGAAAAGAGACGTTGATTCCGCATGCCAGATGGGATGGGATGGACACGTGACATGCCCCATACCACCAACATCCAACACACAACGAAAGATGAATCAAGAACCAAAGAATCCAGGGAAAAAAAAAAGAGAGAACCACTTACCCCAAGTCCAACACCGTCATCCCATCCTTCAACCCCGCCCTCTTAACATACAACTCCATCATCCTCACCTCCGCCTCCCCCAACGTCTCCCCACCCTTCTCATACAAACAAGCCGAATACTTCATCCTCGGCCCCAACATACCCTTTAAAACCTGAGTGCCAACTTCATAATGCTGGTCATTTGCTTTCGCCGTCTCAATCGCAATGGGCCGTTGGCGCAGCAGCTCCACGTACTTCATTTTCGACTCGTAGCCCGCTTCCAGCGAGGTCGTGGCAATGGAGGAGAGGCGGTCGGCTAGCTGGCGCCGGATGCCTAGGCGAATGGCGGCATGGGGCAGGTAGCCGTTGTCGATGAGGGGGTTGATTATGCCATCTGAGTTGACAAGGTCTGTTTAACAGCGTGTTAGGGTCGCACCGTGTGCTTGGAGTTTGATGGATGCGTGGTTACTTGAGATGTAGTTCATGGTGAGCAGCAAATTTGGTCGCGACAGCAGCCCCTTGCTTTTTGTGCAAAGTCGGATATCAATTGAGATGGCGAAGGAGGTTTCTACTTGGAGCAAGCTACAAAACACGTATTCGAAAGCTATCGCGGCTTTTAGGCCCCATGTTGCTTCCGGCTTGTCGCGCTTCAGAAGGCGTTTCGTTGTAAGCCTAATGCGGATTAGTGCTGGCGTATGATGACGTAGACGATCTCACTGAATAGTAACAACGGTAAGCACTTTATCGTAACGACAAGTAGCCTCTGACATTGAACACGATGATATTTGCGAAGCCTGAGTTGAACATCGGGAGTGTAGCATTTACAAAAGCCAATCAGACGATGCGCGCGTGCTGCGACGGGAGATCAGCGCACTAAACGACTGCGGGAAGCGCATGGTGAGCATGCCGCGCTATATTACGCCATTCAAGATTCAAGTGGCTGCGTGCTTGGTTTGCTGGTATATGCGATGTTGCTGGTGGGCTAGTATCACTCCAATGTTAGGCATAATGCTAGGTGCGCGCGTCGACTGGTGAGCAGATGCAGTAGCCGCATTTCGACGGTGTTACCCAAAAATAGTTTACAAAAGCGCGTTATGCAATGCACCGTGAAGATAGACATGTAGTCGACCTGCTAACCGGGCTCATAAATCCAAGCGGATTGAACATGGCATGACTCCCAAGTCGGCCCAGCAACGCCATACATCTGGTACACTCTTGCGTCATTGCTTCCTCAAAAACACCGACCATCTCGCATCGCTAGAAGGGAGTGGGGTGTATGCCTCATCCGTGTTGCCTCCATCTTTTACAGGAACGAACTCAGGCTGTTCATTCTGTTTGGCCGTTTCATGGTCCAGTCTCGCCTTGCGCTGAAGTATGGATACTCTCTTATAAAGCAAGAATCCGATAAAGAACAATAGCACCACGCCAATGCCTGCTCCCACGGCTATACCTATCTTGGCCCCAGTACTGAGGCCAGATCTCGAAGGACGGTCTGCTTGTTCTGGACTCGACTTTGGGTCCGCTGTCGCTGAGACGAGCTGGCTGCGATCTGGCGGTACTGCTGTTTCGCTTTGCAATCCCAATATGGTCCCCACCGTCGTCGTGACAGAAAGCGCAAACGTATTACTCGGCAACAACGCCTCAGCAAGCTCCGACGCATACCCTGTGTCAAATTTCTCCAGATCTGACTCTTGCCAGTAAACGAGCATCGCGTTCATCTGCGCGACACCTGTACTGATCACGGTAGAATTATTCCTCGAGTCCGAATCGCTGGTCACAAAGAACCAAATGTCACCGTCGGAGATGGTTTGGCCGCCGACTCGTTCTGGATTGTATGCAGTGAGGGGCGTGGTGAAGCTGGACATGCACGCTCCCAAGGATGATATGAAACCTCTGTCAGGATACCATGGTCAGCGAGAGTATTTATGCAGTTTGTTACCATTCTGGGCTGACTAGGCAGATCTAAATCAAGGTAACACATACTCTTTGCAACAATGCGCTCCCCATGCGCGAGCACCACCGGTGGTCCAAGTTGGTGTTCTGTACTCTGTTAAGTCAACCATGGTGAACCCGGGCAGGCAAGTCCCTGGACTGTGGGTAGGCTGTCCACCAGGCATTTCACACGCATACGGGATCGAAAGCGTAACTCTTGGGACGACATCGCTAGGTTGTGACAAGACATTGCCGACCCGCCAGTTATCAGTACAGTGAGAACCGAACGTGAACGGGGTTGTGAGGGCTGACCAGATGTTGCGCGTCGGGTAGAATTTGTCGGAACCGAGGACCATGATGCTTTGGGTGACATTTGAGATGCCCGCCATGGTGGGCAGGAGATTGCCGAGGTGGCAACGATCGAGGAAAGGCTTTTATGTTGTTGATTTGGGAGGCGACACCTCAGATATGGGTACTGTCTCTAGACCCAGGTAGATTAGACGGGACGCCCCCGTTTCGGCACGCTCTAAATCCGTCACCGACATTAGCAGTCGATGTCATATTCGCGATGGCGGTGCCGTATATGAACAAGGCACACACGTCGCCGAAGAAACCAATTATTGGTCGTCGAGCTGAGTTCCCTACAGTGCCACAATTCCAAAGTTGAATTCCTTTGTGTCTCCTTCATCACTTTTCGCAAATTGCAGAGGCGCAGCCTCGCGCGGCACGGTCAAAACTCGCTTACAATTGGGCGTGGTACCGGTTTGATCTATCCCTTAGCATTACTATTAGAGAATCCCGCTTTGATAACCTTCCTGATTACGATTTATCCTACCCTTTATGCCGTCTGCATCTGTGACGCCCTCTGCACAAACTCAGGTTGTTGATTCTGAATCGCAGAATTCCTATCAAGCTTCTTCTCCCGTCTACCCACCCTCCTTTTGTACAGTAGAAACCCCGCTAAAGCCACCAATAGCGTTCCAACTCCTACTCCCACGCCGATACCCGCCTTCGCCCCACTACTGAGACCAGAACCTTTTGATCCTCCTACAGCCTCACCGAGATTCGATGTTGCGGATGGAAGTTGACTACGATTAGGCGGTGTCGCTGTTTCAGACATAACTCCCGAAGTAGCTGTGGGAGTAAAGCCAATGGACAGGTGATCCGCTAATGTCGCTGCGTACTCGGGATCGAACTTTTCGAGATCGGATTCTTGCCAGTAGACTACCATGGCGGCCATTGTCATGGTTCCCGAGCTGAGGATGGTGGCATTGTCCGTTGCGCTGCGGTCCAAGGAATCAATGTAGGTTGTGGTTTCTCCAATGGAATTCGTGCTGCTGGTTGTGAAGGCTACTGGGTTATAGGCTGTAATTGATGTACTGAACACTTTTGTGCAAAGGCCCCCTCTCCCGACGCCCATCGGGGTCATGTCACTGTTAGTCGAGTCAGCTGAAGTGAATATTTGCACAGTCGTTCCTTCG
The DNA here is from genome assembly GCF_024291825.1 of Alternaria postmessia. Classification (NCBI taxonomy): domain Eukaryota; kingdom Fungi; phylum Ascomycota; class Dothideomycetes; order Pleosporales; family Pleosporaceae; genus Alternaria; species Alternaria postmessia. Next base: position 3,845 of record NW_026260380.1, read on the forward strand.
TTGATGTGTTACAAGCAACAAAAGGAACTCCACCCTTGATGAAGGAGTTGGCGCGGAACGCCAACCGACGACCACGTCAGAAGGTAACGATCAACGCGGGGCGCTGATCACGTGACTGACATCCCGCCAAGG
>NW_026260381.1:0-3873 GCF_024291825.1 Alternaria postmessia
ATTTATATAGATTACTATTAACGTTGTTTACATGCCGCCTAGTTATAATAGTAAGAAGTTTCTTATTATTACCTAAGACTACCTTTTGTAATAGGTAGAAGCTAAGGCCTTAGCTAAAAACAACTTAAAGAGTGTTTAGAAGTTCTTACTACATAATATATTTTGTTAATAGAGTATTCTACTTAAGATGTTAGCTAATAGAGGCTCTAAGAATAAGAGCCTTATTAAAGAACTTTAGAAGTAATAGAGAATTAATAGAGTTATTTTAAGCGCCTACTACTCTTAGAGGTAGAGACTTATTAAGTAAGAGTACGCGCCTATTATAGCTGCTCTAAAGAAGCTTTCTAGTAACTAGGTAGATAACTTACCTAACATTCTATAGGCTAACTATACAACTATTAAGTAATCTATAAATAAGACACTAGCTTACTTAGTCTTAGGCTAGTAGTACATCTTACCTATTAAGCTATCTATTCTAACTTAGTAGACGCTTCTATAGAATAATATTTAGAATATACCTACTCTTCTTGTAATATAAGCCTGCTAGTTTAACTATAGAGATAAATAATTTAAGAAGTCTATTAACTATACTATACGTCTTAGGTATAAGAATAAAGACTATTTTAACTAGTTAAGAGTTCTTTAGCTAAGTAAGCTTTCTCTAGATAATCTTATTCTGTTAAGAGACTCTTTCTATAAAAATAACTAATCTACGCTTACTAAGTTTCTACCTAAGTAGAAGAGGCTATTTTGTATTAGTAGCGTTAATAAGAAAGGTTAGTATTAGTTAGAAGAGCTTAATAGTACCTCTTTCTAAAGTTATACACTAGAAAACTGCCTAAAGGCCTTTTACTAGCGTATAGTAGCAGATCTTACGAAGATTAATAGGCTAGACTACGCCGTAACTATATTTTCTCCTAATAAAACTAATAATATAGATTAAGAAGTAAGTAGTAATAATAATAATAAGACGCCTAAATAGCCTACGTATAGCTAAGATATTCTAGATACTCTAGAGTTAACTAAAGTTTAAAGAAGCCTATAGCTAAGAGCTTAACTAGATAATCTATTAGTTAATATAGAAGAGAAATAGAACATAGAATAGGTATTATCTAGACCTTAGCAATTATTAGTAGTTATTCTAACAAAGAAGCTAGATTTTAACTAGAATAAGTATTAGGCATATATATTATAGGTATAGTTTTAAGTAATTTTAGACATATATATATTAAATACTATAACTAAGCTCTAAACTACGTCTATAAATATATACAAAGAATAGCTACTACTATTATAGCCTATAACTAAGCAACGTACCTACTTCTTACTCTTCTTCTTCTTCTTACTAGAGGTTTTCTAGACTAATAAGCCTTTAGACTTAGATAGAGTAAGAAATTTATTACTTTTATTATTATTAATATCTATAGCCTTAGTAGAAAGCGTAGTAAGCTTATAAGTATAAAGAGTGCGTATAAAAGTAAGTAGTAGTACTAGTTTCTTTGTCTTCTTAGTAGAGGTAGACTTTATAGTACTTTTAGAAAAAACGCGCTTACGCTTAGAAGATAGCAGAGCTAGAAGACTCTTTAGAGCAGCTATAGCCTTCTCTAGCTAAGTAAGCCTTAGCTTATAATTCTTTTTAGAGATACTCTTACTATAGTTACTAATATCTAAGTTCTAGAACTTCTTAGTAGAATTATAGTTACTATTACTAACTAGCTTCTTAGAAGCACGCAGAGCCTAAACTATAGAACTCTTCTTATATAACTAAAGTGCGCTTAGGCTATTAGAGCTATTAAGAGAGAAGAAAGGCTAGAATAATTAATAAGAGAGGTAGAATACTATAGAAGGCTTATTAAGATCTACTAGCTTAGTAAATATAACCTTCTTACTAGAGAAGTTAGGCTAACCTAAGAATAAGTTAGCTATTATACTAATACTAAGAAAGTAGATATCTAAGAGGTAGTTAGAAACTTATAAGTAAAAGAGCACTAAGGTTCTACGCTCTTTGCGTAGTAATTAGTGTAAGTTCTCTATAGCATTAGAAAGCTATTTAATATAACTAAGTAATATAACTTAAATAGAAGCTTTAAACTACGTTTATAATAGCTATATATTTTATTATATCTACTAAGCTCTTTATTCTTACCTAAAGCTAACTTATACTTAATTACGCTAATAAGATAATAGTATATAAGTATAGTAACAAAGAGCTTAAAGATAATTTACTTATAGTTTATACTAAGAGAGAAGAACTTATAGAAGAATAAATAGTTCTTAGACACGTCTAGAGGCGCTAAATTAATTTTACGCTTAATCTAAGGTTCTTTACTCTAAGTTAGAAAGTAGGCTGCTATAAGAACTAGTCTAGCTAGAGTCTCTAAAGTGTTAAGGTTAATAATATATCTATAGAGGTCTTTAACCTAGTTAATAGTAAAGTCTACGCGTAATATATATATTACTATAAAGAAATATAATATTAGTAGAATATCTTTTAGAAAGTAAGAAAGAAAGATAGTAGACTTACTCTAGCTAATAATAGTATTAGAGGTAGAAATACGCTTTAGTAGCTTATGTAACTCTACTACCTAATTACTAAGAGCTCTAGGCACTAGACGCTTTTTTGTAGGTAACTTAGAAAGAACTTTAGACTTAGATAGGCTAGAGCTCTTAATAGAGGGGCTAAATTTCTTAATATTAGATAGAGTTTTATAGTAGTTAGGCAGCATAGTAGAGCGTAAAGTGTTCTTACCTATAACACTCTAAAGCGCCTAAGAGGCGCTTAGCGCGTAATTAAGGTTAAAATCTATTTACGTAATACCTAAGAACGTCTTAATATTAATCTACTCTTAAAGGCTAAGAAGAGATCTCTTATTATCTAAAGTAGAGAAGTTAAAGTTATTAAAAGGCTGCGTGTCTAGCTTATTAAACTTATTAGCACTTATAGGTATAGGCTAAGCAGCAATAGTAGCTAAATAGTTCTTAGTATTAGGCTTAGTAGTTATCTTATTAGTAGAAGTTAGCTTAGTAGTAGTAGCCTCTAGCGCAGTAATAGTAGACGCTTACTTAGGCGTAGCGCGTAGAAGAGCTTATAGAGTAGTAGAGTAGGCGTTATTAAAGTTAGAGAAGATAATAAACGCGCTCTTAATAAGAGGCTACTTAATAGTTTTACCTTTAGGCGTAGTGTTAATAGAGCTAAAAGCTATAGTAAGAATACGTGTAGAATAATAGTAGTAGTAGTAAAGTAAAGAGTAAGAAGAGGTAGAAGAGCGCGTAGAAGAGTATAAGGTAGTTAAAGCGTAGAAAGAGTAGAAAGTAGTAATAGAGATATTATAGAAGAATTTACTTAATATATTTACTACCTAAAGAGCTATTAAGCCTATAGTAATAGACCTACTTTTCTTATAAGAACTACTACGTAACACTAGATTATAACACTAGAATTTTAAAGCTAGCTAGCATGTAATAATACTCTTAGAATATATTAGCAATACAAAAAGAATATTATAATACTATAATATAGAATGTAATGTATTTAGAGTAGTTAGAAATTTAACTAAAGGCTACTTAGCTAGAGCTATAGTAAAACTCTAACTAGACATCTTAAGTAGGCGCTTAGATTAGTATCTACTAATAAGAAAAGGCTCTTAGATAGGCTAGAGAATAGCTTTAAGAACCTTAGAAATAGATCTTAACTTTATAGAAGAATTATTTTAATATAGAAAGATATTAGAAGATCTTCTATATAATTATAAAGACTGCAGAGGCTGTTGCTATTAGTACTTCTTAATTATAGCTTAGAATCTAGTATTATTATAATAACTACTAGAAACCTAAGAATATTATAATAGAAAGATTATATCTAAATAATAATTA
>NW_026260382.1:0-3800 GCF_024291825.1 Alternaria postmessia
TTTTGGATGAACAAAGACGGCGTAAGCTTACATGCTGTGAAAGTGGTACCGTGCTCGTGCACCCGACGAGCAACTCGAACAACAACAGGACTCTTGCAAGATGAGGCTGTACGGCCACGTACAAGGACGATCGTCGCAGGATTGCTTGGTGTATTGTGATATAGATGTGTGCGAAATTGTCTAGCTATTTCGAAGATTTCTTAGGTGACCGTACTGGCCGTGTTCAGGTAGTACGCGCTGGGGCGGCTGGGGCGGCTGGGGCGGCTGCCTTAGCTTGTACATGAGATGAATCGTCAACAACACCTTTCTGACGCTCCTTGGGTCGTTCAGAAGGCTTTGAGGCTCTGCGCTTGCTCTTTGAGAACTGTTGTATAGCCTTTTGAGCGTCGTGCCTGTCTCGCGCGATATAATGTTCTTAGCTACTCCTTTAGTTGGGTCCATGGTGGTGGAGTCATGACGCGTTTTGTATACCGTGCCCGTACACGAAACGAGCCAGTTAGCAGGTCAAGCCAACCCATCGAAATGTTGACAATGAAAGAATGAAGCCGTAGAGCCACACCCGACAGGAATCATGCCGCACAGTTGGGTGCGAGTATTGTAGGCAGACAAATCAAGAGAAAGCGTATGTGTTGTTGTTGTTTGTAGCATCGTAGCTGAGCTTGTACAAAGGTCATCGCACCGCGTTATTAGTAACAAGGTTTCCGACAGCGCTCGGTCTGCGACATGCTATTTTGCGAGAGAACCTAGTGTATTGCTATATAGATGCTTGCACATCTCTTCTACTATCTGTGGCTAGCTAGTTTCCTGGTGTTGCGGCCGCTCGTAGTGAAAACAGGTGGTGGAGACGCAGCCGGAGGTTCAGCGTCAAAACGTCTTCGCACAGCCACAACACGACGGCGCTTTACTGGATTCTTTGCAGCACAATGTGAAGCCTCTCGCTTACACTCGTTCGAGTTTATCGTGAAATTTTTGAGCGGCTGCAGCGTCGCGTTGCTGCTTTTTGAGCGTTCGTTTGGCAGCCAGCGCTTCAGCTTGTACTTTCTTTGGCTCGCGACGCTCCTCAGCAGCACGCTACCGAAACCAACTTGCCTCCTCTTGCTGCTGCTTTCTGTATGCTGTTGCCGCCGCTTTTGCCTCTCTATCGTGAGGGGGGTTTCTTGGAGTTGTAGATGCGCGGCTTCATCAAGTTCTGCAGCTTTGCGCGCGGTCGTGGGCAAGCTTCTTGAGACTGTAGAAGATGGCACCGCCGTGCCAGTCGTCGCTGTCTCGTGTAGCCGGTGTTGTCCGCCGGGTCGGGCGCTTTCTAATGACGTTGGGCTCGTGTTGTAGCTCCTCGTTTTGAGCAGGAAGAGGCTCGTTGTTGACTAGTAACGGGTAGAGGCTTCGCGACAGCCGCTTGGCTCCGATTCTGGCCTTGTCAGCAACTGCAGTGTTGGAAACTTTGGTCAGCTCAGGTCAATTATTGCCGTCGCTATGCTCTTCATTCTCTGCGTCTTCACCTTGTTGTTGTGGGTGGTTGTTGAAGCGTTTTAGCATCGCATATGCGTCTATTGGCCACACGCCTGTAGCTCGAAACTCTTCTATACGAGCTCCAGAGTCGTTGTAGAGTTCTAAGCCGGCCAGGATTTGCTGTGGAAGTCGCATTCCGCGATCCTCGTGAGGCTTTGGGTTTACTAGAGGTAGTGGATAAGCTCCTCTGTGCAGCACCTCGAAAGCGGCGCGAAGAGGACGACATCGAGTGGCAGCAAGCTGCGAGTTGAATGGGGTGGAGATATCATGAGAAGCTCTTCACTTGTGTGGTAGGTCGCCTGCCAAACCCTTGCTACTGCCATTCTGCTTGTGCCTACGTCACCCTCGGATAACAAGGACAATGATGATAAAGCACTTTCCTTTCTTCTCGTATTCAACTTCTGATAAAAAAGATGCTGTTCACTGCCCATGATCGCTCGAGCCGGACCGATCAAAGATTGCGTTACTGCAGGACTCGACAGCAGTGACTGAAGCCAGCCATTCATATATCGGCGGGCTGCATAGCGATGTCTGATTCGATGAGCTTCCTGACCGCCGCCAGACCTATGCCGGTGTTTTGTCAACGCCACGTATTCCCTGTGGAAGCCTGTGGTAACAGTGTAAATCTTCGCATTGCAAACCAACACCGCAAACCTCACGGCCGACTTCTATCCGGGAGACGAGCCTCTCTACCTCTATCAGAGGCCTAGAAATGGCAAAGAACAGCCTCGTCAACGTCACTGCCTGAATCTTTTACCTCGCGACCTCATTGGTGCTCTTGGTTGCGTGAGGAGATGTCTGGAAGAGCAGCTTAGTGCCCGACAGGCTGTTGTCCTTTTCGTCCTCTGCCTTCTCGTCCTCTGCCTTCTCGTCCTCTGCCTTCTTCGACACCGATCCCGCGCATGACCTTGAACACATGCTGCGACTAGACGTCTTGCGAAAGCCCGCAGCCTTGTTGAAGTGGTGAGACATGAAAGTGTATCCACAATACAAGTGACGAATCAACGACGGAGAACCGCGAGATTGCACACGTGCGTGCCAGATCCTGACTGCGTCAAGCCCAAGCCATCAACCTTAATCTCAGCCAAACGACGTCAGCTCACAAAGTGCCCCATGTCGCTCCGGTGCAAGTCTGCCATCTTCATCACCAAAGACACCCTTCCTCTTCGCGTTGGCTGAGACAGCGCCCAGCGGCCTTCGCGGTTCCACCATCTTTGCCCGCTCGAAGTCGATCACCATCATTCGGCGTGTCCGGTCCTCCCACAGCATGTTCCGTTTTGCAAGGTCGGTGTGCAGTACTCCGAGTAAACGAACAGCTTGCACTGATGCCTCCGTCTGCTGTGAAACAAACAACTTGCCGTCTGCTGCCAGATGCTTGTCCATGCGCTTGCCTCCGTAGCTGAGGAACATCATGTGCTTCAGCTCACAGATCCCCTCGTAGTAGTACGGAACCTCTAGGTCAATGTTGCCTAGATGCACCGGCACATGCGTGCCCTGTATAGGACGCAGGCGATGGTAGATCTTGGCTTCCCACTCGAGACGAGGCGCAAGCTCGATCGGGCAAGCCTTGGCGACTACGGTATATCCATGGGACTCCAGTCTGACACAGAAGGGGACGCCACACGCTCCATGAAGCCCTATGACCTCGCAGTTCGAGTCTAGGTCCTCGGACAGCTGCTGGCGGATGCGCTTGAGGAACGTCGACCGGCTCAACTGATGACGGTCTGTACCATGTAGCCCCGCATTCGGGCACGCGACGTCAAGAGGACCACTCCTCACCAGGCCAAGCAAGCAGTTCTGAGTGCAGTACTTTCCATCTCGTCCTGTGTTGCCTGATCTGCGATCAGATGAAGGAACGCTGGTGGTGGGTCGCGAACGAGATGGATGTGGAGGCGGCGGTGGTGATAATGATGATGACGATAACGATGGTGGTGGTGGTTGTCGGCTTGGTGTGTCTGGATCAGGCTCCTCGTCGCTGGTGTTATGCCGATCCTGCGGCTGCGAGCAGTCGACTTCGCCTGTGCGTGCTCGTCGTTGCCGAATCCGCACAGGCGACATGCGCAGAAATTCTGTGTTTCGAGGCGGTCGGTATTCTGACGACGGCGTCTCGTGCGATGGGATGTCGTCCAGCAGTACGCTGTACAGGACCTCCCAGCTCTTCAGCCGAGCCGATGTCTCCTTTCGCCATCTGTGGCTCCGAAGCGGCGTTCTCAGAGCTTGCAGCGTAAACGCCAGCATCTGCCCGACAGCGGTCAGGTGCAGTCGGTTCGGACCGTCGGCGTCTGGCGCCC